>NC_051063.1:142382318-142414818 GCF_004664715.2 Peromyscus leucopus | reverse complement strand
TCCGCTTTTGGTATAAGTTCACTGAAAACGTATGATGTGACTTCTACCATAGCACGTTTTCCTTTCCTCTTTATTTTTCTTTCTTTCTTTTTTCTCTTTCTTTCTTTGTTTCTTTCTTTTGTTCTTTTTTTGTTTCTTTGTTTCTTTGTTTCTTTCTTCCTTCCTTCCTTCCTTCATTCATTCTTTCCTTCTTTTCCTCCCTCCCTCCCCCCTCTCTCCCTCTCTTTCTTTCTTTGATGCTTCTTCCAGTATCTAAGTTACCAACAGAAAAGTGACAATAATTGAAATTATTATGGTATTTTTCATTCAAAATTTTCAAGCATCTTTTAGAGGAGTGTTAGAATATTGGTAGACTTCCACTGGGCTATCAAACACAGCTTTTGATAGAAAGACATATAGAAATATAAAGGAGTCATCTAATACATATTGCTAGTAGTAGTATGAAAAAGATCTCCCTGCATTCATTTATTGCTTTAATGAATACATATGTATCTAAGATATAAATAACTTTTTACAGTTTAGAATGGGATGTCATATGAAAATTGTCAGCTAATTTCCTTCTTGATCCTTCTGCAATGTGTCAATCACAGAAATGGGAGCTTTACCTTGTTACACCTTCACACCATTCAGCACTCATTTGCCCCTTCCCCATGGGCTAGCCAGAGATGATATACTTGGGGGAGTATTTTTGAGGCATATCCTTCTTTCACGCCAGCATCATGACTTTGCCCAGGTATAGGCAACCCATGCCATTTTCCTTAGAAAGCCACAGTTAGATAGAGGTCTTGCATGTCAGACTGGGAGTCTAGGGGTAAATTAGAATTTATGTCCATTTGTGCTGAATTTCGTGTACTTGAATATGTGAAAATTAGAACCTCAATCTGTTGGCTGAGGGTGAAGAGTGAAAACAGAGCTGCCCTCAAATCTAAAGCCTTTTGAGCACCATCAGGATACCACAAATGGAAATGTCCTTACTGACCTGATATAAAGGGTCATGGTCAAACCAGGTGTGCAAAAAATATTGTATCCATGCTATGTTTACAAGGTGTGTAGAAACAAATATATTTCATGTTTACACTTAGGACTCTTCCCCAAGACATTTCATTCTATATGTATAAATATTCTAGCATCCTCCGCCATCCAAAATCGTCAACATTTCTGGTCCCAATCACTTTGCATGAAAGACAATCTTTATTTGTTTCAAATTCGGTATCAGTTCTGAGTAGTCTCCCAGCTCCAACTTTGCCGTCTCATCTCTCCCTCCCCCTACACACACACACACACACACACACACACACACACACACACACACACACACCACCCACTATCACTTTCCTGTCCCTCTTTCATTGAACTCTTGAAAATCCCCCTCTTCTACTTAATACTCAACTCTTCTCCTTTCTGAAGCACCCTTTCCCCAAATGAACACTTCCTGTCCCCCTCCCCAAGTGCAGCTAATCACACCAGGTTATTGTGTAGGAAGTACGTGGGAATGTGTGTAAAGATCATCCATGCCAGAATGACCAGCTTCTCTTAGGTAGAGAGCTACTGCTGTTTTGATTAAAATGGGTGCTGGGGTCCATGTTTATCTACCTTGGCCTGTACCTGGCAGGTGGGATGGGTTAGAGGATGTGATTTTTTAAAAAATAATTTATATTTTTATGTGCATTGGTGTTTTGCCTGCATGTATGTCTGTGTGAGGGTGTTGGATCTCCTGGAACTGGAGTTACAGACAGTTATGAGCTGCCATGTGGGTGCTGGGGATTGAACCTGAATCTTCCATAAGAGCAGCTGGTGCTCTTAACCACTGAGCCATCTTTCCAGCCTGATGTGATGTTTTTGACAAGTAGTTTTTCAACACGTCTTGGTCCTTCTGAAGACCAACTACTCCCCCTCTTCCTGCTTGTCCATTCTCCTGCTTTAAACAAATATGAGACAGTTACATGTCCTCTTCTTTCGATTGACTCCTGGTCTGTGCTTTATATCAGTGGTTCATAACCTCCCTGATGCTGCCACCCTTTTAGACAGCTCCTCAGGTTGTGGGGACCCCCCCCCCCAACCATTTAGTCTCTACTTCATAACTGTAATTTTACTACTCTGAATCATAATGTAAATATCGAATATACAGGATATCTGATATGCGACCCCTAAAGGGATTTCGACCCACAGGTTGAGAACCACTGCTCTATATCATGTCAGAAATAAGTTTAATTCATATTTTTCACTGGCTGACCAGACATCTGGTTGGAACTGGCTAGTGTGTGAATATCACAGAGCACTGCTCCATATCATAGCTCAGAGCTATTTTTTTTTTTTTTATAGCATCTTAGTCAGGAGCTCTGAGGCAGTCCATTCATACCTGCACATGTCATGCCAAGACAGCCTGGGATCTGTGACTGATGTCTGCACACAGAAGAGGATGGAAAAGTTAACTCTTATCATAACTCCTCCAAAGTCTGAAAGGTTTTTTTCAGCATTGTTCAGTGTACAGCTGGGCTGATTGAAAAGCCCTGTGCCCCTGTGTGTGAATTTTAAAGGTAAGTATAGTATAATAAAAGCTAATGGTGATTCTTGATGACTTTGGTTGAAACTGGGGCACCTGCAATTTAATTGACATTTCCCCCCCTGAAGCACAACTTTGGAACATCTATGGCAGACCAGTTTGCAGCCGGGTGGAAAATCACTGGATTCACATTAAACTTCTGCAGCCATCAGATGGTATTCATTTGTGGTGGCACAAGGCGGGGTGTGGGGGGGGGGGAGTAACTTTAGCTCGGGTCTGAAATACAGAGGGAAAGTCTGCAGCTCGGCATGGGGACTTCACACTGTCTAAAGTTAGCAATGCTCCGAACTTGATGTGCGGCCTCCCTCACCCACATTTTGGCATTTCTAGGAAATGTTACATAAAAGAAAGACGAAGAAATAAAATTTAGCTCTACATTACGACTCTGGCAAATATATCTGTGGCTAGGGTAAAAGCTACATGGGACATCTAAGCCGTGCAAATGACTACCATGTGAACGGAATTCTTGGTTGAGTTAGCACTCGCCTGGCAGACAAAGAGAGACAAAAAAAAAAATATGTAAATTTCTAGTGAAACAAATTCACACTTTTCTTAAAGCAGAAAGCCTTCCTATGATTTGGACCAACCAGTCTGCCTGAGTAATGGTCTTATATGTAAGTGGAAATCCTTTTTGATATTTACACTACTGATTTCTTTAATCTCCACTTTGGAATTAATGGACAATAACACCACATTGCTCCCTCAGCCGCCCAGTACTTGTGCATATTTACCCAAGTGTCTACAGTGAGGATTGTACACAGATCTCTAATCCACCTGCCCGTGTTACTTAAAAGCCCAGATAAAATCAGCAGCCCTTAGATCTTAACCTTTTAAGTCTGAAATGTTTTTAAAGTCTGGCCATGGCAACCAAGGCTGGGGGTGTACACGGGGAAGGAGGAGGAGACAGGGGAGAGGTGAAACCAGAGGAGGATTGCTATATAAAAAGTGTCTCAGCTTGAGCCACCGTTGCATTCAAATAAATCAAAAAACCGTGATAATAATGGTGACGGTGTCCATAAGAAGTGGGAAGGTAACCTCAGCAGACAGAAGCAATCCAGTTTATGGTGCAGTGACCTGGGGCTGTACCTGGCCACCCAGTTGTTGAAACAAACAGCTTTGGGTTTGCTTTCAATTTTCTCTGTGAGTGTGTGTTGAAAAACAGAGTAATAGGGATTGGGGGTCCCACGTATTTACTGCCCCCCTAATTATGCTGAATACTCTAAACACACAAAGAAAATACAATACACGTTTCTAGATGTTGAAGTTCCCTGTGGCTATCACACACCACAGTTGTGTGCAATGTTTTCTCTGGTTTAAACTGTGAACCTAACCATACCAGAAGACCGCATTAAATACAAGTAAGAGATATTTTAAAGCTTTATTGAATATGAGCTCTGTGCAAGCAGATCAATTCCTAGCCCACATTGTTTCAGTAGTAGGGGCTCATCTCTCACTCCACGCTAATGAAGTAGTGGTCGGTTTTGTTGTAGAACTGAAAGCTTGCCTTGCTTTCTGTCATTTGCTTTATAATTTTTTTTTAACTAAAGAGAAAAAAATCAAACAGAAATTATAGTTTCTTGAATCTTCTCCTGGGGTATGTTAATAGAGTAAAAACTGCATATTTTCAGAACCAGAGATGTGAGGTGAACTGGGCAATTCTTCATTAAAATAATAATCAAAAGATTGTTTTCTTCAACTGTGTGAAACAGTTGATTATATATATAATATATATAGATATTGCACATATATAATATATATTGCATATATATTATATGTATATTAATATCAGTTAACACTTCTCCACTTGAAGAGTTTCCCATTAATGACTGTTTAAACACACCCGGTCAATAGCCCCACACCTCCCAAGCACTGATATGAGGGCTCATCTTTCCATTTTTCATCTCATCTTGATTTTTCCTCAAGGGCAGGCACTATATTTTCTTTATTTCTGTACCCCTGGCATAGAGGGGAAGCTCAGTACATATTTATCAACTGACTGCTTGAATTGCTTAATAGCAGAAACCTATAAACTTTTGATTGAAATGCTGCCCCAAGATCCCACTCCAACTCTAGTTTTATTTGATTCAGTCCTTGCAGCTACTACCAGGTGGCCTGAGCTGCTGTGCGGATGCTCTAGGTTCCTTCCACTGGGGATGTGAGCAGAAAGCCATCCATCAAGAATGGGTTCAGTCCTCTGCTGCTACACACTTAGGACTTAGTCCTCAGATTCTCTTGCTTTTCCTGGTGCCAGCCATAATGGCAAATTCAATATTCAGGCCAAGAGTCTCTTCATGATTAACTGCTTTTATTCCAGACACTGCACTGGTAACTTTATATCCATTATCCTATTTCATATTCTTAGGAACCCTACTAGATCAGTTTCATATGGATATTGTTCCATCAGTGGCACCAAGGCATGTGATGTTGAGACTTGCCTAAGCTTATATAGGCCCAGAGCAAGAATTCAATCCAGGATGTTGGATGCATTTGCTGTACAATAAAAACAGACAGGATGCTGGCTCAGCAGGGCAGTGCTCTCCATGCATGTGTGAAGATCTGAGTTCAAACCTTCAGAAACCACATAAAGAGCTAAGCATGGCCACACATGCCTGAAACTTCAGTGGTATGGGCAACAGAAACAGGAGGATCTCTAAGACTTGCTGACTGCCAGCCTAGCTTCGGGTTAAGTGAGAGTCTCAAATGCATAAGGTAGAGTGATAGATCAGGACTCCCTATTTCCTCCTCTGGCCTCTATGAACGCAATTCTCTCTCTCTCTCTCTCTCTCTCTCTCTCTCTCTCTCTCTCTCTCTCACACACACACACACACACACACACACACACACACCAAAAAAACCCTCTCTCACACACATACCACATGCACACACACGCACAACACACAGACTTGTGCATACAAAAACACATTTATTAATGAGGCCACCCAGTTTTGAAAGTGTAGTTTTTAAAAAGAAAAGACTACATTAGAAATGGCTCAAAAAGATATAGAAATGGTCAATAAACACATAGAAATATTCTCAGCCTTATTATTTACTATAGAAAGGCAAATCATTAACACAGTGAGACAACACTTCATACATGCTAGCACAACTACGAGCACTGGGCAATAACAGATGCTAAGAAAAGAGCGGGGGGGGGGGGTAAGGGGGGGGGTGGGGGGAGAGAATTAGAATAGTTGCATTGGACCGGAAGTACAAATATTGTAGAAAATAGAAGACTGCTCAAAAAGTACCACATATGATTACCACATCTCTCAGTGGGTTGTTTATTATGTATAAGAATTTTTAAAAAAATGAGACCAACCCAAATATCCACCAACTAATGAATGGATAAGCAAACACAGTTTATCTATATAGTGGAATATTAGTCAGCCACAGAAAGAAAGAAATTTGCTACAGTACACATGAGTGAGTCTTGAAGACATTGTGTTAAGCGAAAGAAGCCGGACATAAGCGGCAGCATGCTGAATGATTCCTTTTTGGGTGAAATGTCCAGAGGAGGTGTCTCTACAAGGACAGATGCCAGTTAAGGGTTGCTAGGGAATGAGATTAAAGGCAAAATAAGGAGTGACTACTTTATGGACAGAGCTCTTATTGGTGGGGCTGAATAAATAGTCTAGAATTATGTAATGTTGGTAGTTGTTCAATACTGTGAGCTAAGAGCCATTCAGTCACACACTTTAAAGTAAGTAAAACCATGAATCCTGTTACATGAGTTTTATTCAACTTCAGCCCCGTTTGCCTCACCCACTTCTATCAGGATATTCATCCAGAGGTGGGAGTTTTCCTGCCTGGATACTTGGGGGCAACTGCCTCCTTTGCATCCAGGGGTAGGAGAAGGAACAGTGTGCACAGGACTCATGGTGTACAGCTATAAATATCACTGCTTAAATAACTGGTGCAGCTTCTTGCTGCAACACCGAGCCCAGCACAGTTCCTCAGAAACTCTGTAGATGGTGTCTATAGCCACCTCACCCTGAAGACACCTGATCTCAGAGGCTTAGCTGGGTCAAGTCTGGTTAATGCCTGGGAGGAGGAAACTGCGCAGATCCCGAATGTGATGAAGGTTTTGGATTTGTATATTTGTACTTAGGTTATTACACAAACAAACAAACCAACAAAGTTGAGTGGGCTGCTCATAAAGCATGCCCTATGCTTTGCTAGCACTTATCAGAAGCTAACACAGCTGTCATGAGTCTATATGTGTGCTATAGTGTCATTTGGTTGAGAAAAGTAAATCCCGTGAATGTGGAAAAAAAATATCCCTTTGACTGCTTGAGTGCATCTTTCTTACCCTCCTCTTACTTTCTCTCTCAATCTAGGCCCAACAAGGGTCCCCATAGACACAGAATAAAGGCCATTGTCTGGTGGGGGATTTAATTTCGCTCCATCACAAGTGACCACCGCGGCCCTGTCATTGCAATTGGTCACACTTTTTTGTGTGCTCTATCTCACCGAGGTCCCGTCTCCTCTCAGCCCACGGCCTAAGCTCCTTCTGTGAGACAAAGCTCTTCGACATAATGAAAGAGGTGGAATTGGGAACGAAAAGTCAATGGACACAGTTATCAATTTGGGCCCCACACCCTCTTGCCTCCTGGGATTTGGCCCCAGCAGCCATAGAGGCGCTGGCGGGGCCTGCTGTGTAGGGGAAAAAAAGGCACCACCGCAAGGTTTGCTGAGGCCAAAGGAAGAGCTGGTGGCTGCTGGCCGATGTAATCCAAGGCCCTCCGGAGGAGACCACCACACAGGCGTGTGCGGCTCCCCTCTCCTTGGCCCACCGAGGTGGGCCGCAGTTTGGTTTACATTGCCTTGGTTCATGGGAACATACGCAGCCGAGGTGCAACCTGGGTAGCTGTGAGTGGCATCTCAGCCTTCGCTGCGGGTTTCTGTACAGGTCTGCTGGCTGTTACCACAAACCACAGCGTACTTTGAGATTAATCCTGGAAGATGAATGAATCTAAACAAAAGCGATCGTCTCTTACTTGTGGCGACTCCAGAGACCGCGTTGGGCATTTTGGATGGGAATGGTTTTAGCTTCATCCCTCAGCAAGGTAATAGGAAGCCACTCTGACGCCGTCACAGAACGTCGTATATGACGCATTTCTGTTCGTGTTTTAACTACTGTCTTCAGGATGGGGCTTCCACTTTATTCGAGTGTTTCTGTTCTAAGTATCTCCATGGCTCACCACGGAATAGCCACACGAGTCTGTAATTTCTCACGTGCACTGATGCATTTTTACCACGCCCCAACTTGCTTGTTTGAAGCACGGGGTCTGCCTGCCCCAGCACTCTGGAAAAGGTGGGTGGGCATCACACATGATGCCATACTTCTAGATCACAACGCCTGTAGCCAACAGCGATGCTGCCAAGCTCCCGGGCCCCGGTTGCTGTTCTCCCCGGCGGCTCACACTGGTTTGAAAAGCAACTTCTAGATCTTATGGAAGCAACAGGGAAACCAGCATGTTTGAGATGCTGGTGCTCATCTGAGCTGTTCCGTTTGTCCGTTTCTTCTTCCATGTGAGCTCTACAAACAGGGCCAAGGAAGAGACCACCTTGACATTCGGTTCCGTCACTCATGAAGAGTTTAAGAAATTGACTTAATTTATATTCCGATTAGTCTCTTCACTGACAAAATCAGAAGAGTCAGCCTCATCTATGAGGGTATCTGGAGAGCCAACAGCATGGATTTGAAATGCTAGACAACCACAAGCTGCCATACTGTTTCTAAAGGTCTAAGATCTACAACTGGTAATTTTCATTTTGTGAGTGTGTGTGTGTGTGTGTGTGTGTGTGTGTGTGAATGTGATGTGTGTCCATCCTAGTCTGGTCTCCTTCTACTATTAGGAAAACATATTTCTATTTATTTCTTCAGAGAGAGAGGGGGGGAGGGAGGGAGGGAGGGAGGGAGGGAGAGAGAGAGCTTTCTTTTTCTTTCTTGCTTTCAATGGAGACTAACTATTTCCAACCGCATGGATGCATCACTGACTTTCCTCCATCCAGAGTGCTTTTGCTCAACCATAGCAAGGTATCCATTGCAACTTAGTACAAAAGCTGTGGAGGCCTCACTGGACCACGTCGAAGTCACCTCCACGCTTGCCACCCTTTCACAATGATCACTGTGACTATTATACTTTTATGGAACGTGTGATCTGACATTCACATTATAAATGTTTGTTATCTACTACACCTCTGGGCACTGGAATAAAAATGATCCTTTACTGGAGCATTGCCTTGTCAGTAGCAACCAGCATAATGCTTGGACTGCAGTGAAACTTGTCTAATGAATGTTTGCTGCATTTGAAAAGGATGCAGACTATAGATCTCGTTGTGTGCTAATCTTTGTCCATGGAGTAGATGAACCATCCTCACCTCCACCACTTTCTTTTGAAGAATCTGCTTCTTTCAGAGAACACTCCGATGAGGTCTTTGTAAAGGTGATGGAGAGGGGATTCTAGATTCTGTGAGTGTTCTACGGGGTGAGCTATCACAGTTGGTTACGATGCAGATCTCGGAAGACCAAGCTAGTGTCCTGACAGCCTCTGGAAACACAAATAAACAACCTGACCGCAAAGCTCAAGGCAGTGATTCCTTCCATGGAACAGACAGCCCAGGAGAAGGGAGAAACTGATCTCCAAGGAGCTGCAGCAAGACATACTCGTCTGGAATGTCCTTGGTTGATATGCTAAGAAGTTTGGGTAGGGTAAAATGAAGTGGCCAAAGTGCAGAAAAGCCCATTCTGACCATTCACAGCATCCTAGTCTCTGTTGGGAAAAGAGGTGTCAGGTCCCTTCAAGGAATCTCCTCTGGAAAATTGTAAACCTGTGTGATGATGGTAGGGGAACAGGACCTTGTGTTATGACTGACATTAAAATATTTATGGTGATGCCAGGCGGTGGTGGCCCACGCCTTTAATCCCAGCACTTGGGAGGCAGAGGCAGGCGGATCTCTGTGAGTTCGAGGCCAGCCTGGTCTCCAAAGTGAGTTCCAGGAAAGGTGCAAAGCTACACAGAGAAATCCTGTCTTGAAAAAGACAAACAAACAAAAAATAAATAAAATAAAATATTTATGGTGAGAATTAGGCTATACTATAGTTTGAGTCTAAAATATCTTCCAAAGGGCCATGTATTAAAAGCTTGCAAGGCACTATGGGTGAGGTGATGGAGGTTTTAAGAGGGGACCTTTAAACTACTGGGATGGACTCTCAAAGGAGACTGTGGGATGCTAGCCTCTTTGCTCCTTGTTGGCCACCATGATTAATACTTCCACTATAATGTGCTGCTGCCTTGCCTCAGGCCCTAAAGGAAGGTGACTTGTGAAATTGTGAGCCAGGAGGAACTCTCCTCTTTTAGAGTGGATTCTCTCCGGTATTGGTACATGGGATATGTATGAAATGAGAAATGATGATGGGAGATGATGAAAACAGGATGGTCAGTAACATTCGCCAGAGAAGTAATTATGACCGGGTGGTGGTGGCGCACACCTTTAATCCCAGCACTTGGAAGGCAGAGACAGGCAGATTTCCAAGGTCAAGTCCAGTCTGGTCTCCAGAGTGAGTCAGAGGACAGTCAGGGGTACACAAAGAAACCCTGCCTCAAAAACACTAACCACCCTTCCCCCACAAAAAAAGAAAAAAATAATTACAGATGCATAAGTTTTTCTTTCTTTTCATGAGTTTTTGAGGTTACTATACACGTTAATGGGTTTCACTGTGACCCTTTCACACACGTGTGTTATTACACTTTGTTCTCTCCACCTTCACTGATGTTCCCTCACCAGGTTTCCTGCCACCCCCCGGGCTGATTTACTTCCTCTCCCCAGAAAGTCACGAAGTATTTTCAAAAGTTTAAAAATGTCCACCCAGTTGTGGAGGTGAGTGTTGAGTAAGGAGAAGAGGGGAGGGAGGAGGCTCTGGGTGGAGGATATGAAGCCACCTTCAGGTTATTCTGCTTTAGCTCATCTACATCTTTACCTGGATGACTTGTCACTTTCCCCCGCTTCCCGGAACTAGATCCTGAACTTCAGGCCTGATGACTGATGCGGTATTTCTTCCAGCAAACCTCTGGGTGGTCATGCCTTACTTTGAGAGAAAAAAAAAAATGATACCAAGAGCTTTCCAGACTATTCTCCTAAGCTTTAGCCTTCCGAGGGAAAGGACCCATCTGTAAGGGCATGTCCAAATGACAGACAGAAGGCAGCCATTCACGACCAGGCCAGCCAGGATGGTTATGGCCCAGAACAGTTGCACCAATGAACTGCCTTCCAGTCCAGACTGGAAAGATAACTTCCTCATTTTCATTCCTCTACATCTCTCCCATTTTAAATGCATTAATAGAGCAAGAAAAAAATTCTCTCTACATTACAAACTTTTGGCAACAATGAAGCATTTGATGTGATTACCTTTTATGGAATGTTTTTGTTCCTTCTCAAAAGTATTGTTGGCTTAATGGAAGAGGAGAGACACAGATTTTGTGAATTGTTTGGTCTGGAAAAATATTGCAAAGTCTGTTTGCACATTTCAAACAGAGCTACCAATGGCTCCTTAGATGATCTTTGAATGGAATCAAATGATCAGATCCTCTACGTGGATGTTCTTACACCATCAGTTTTGAACTGCGAAACACATATAACACATCCTAGGACCAGGGCCCAGAAATACAGAGCAGGTAGCACTGACTAGCACTGAGTAGGGTACCAGTCTCATGCTGTGGCTTCCCTCAAACAGTCTTTTAGTAAACACAGAGCTCCGGTTGTGATGGGTGCCAGGGCACACAGGCCCAGGTGGAGAGTGTGTGGCTTTGGTGACTGGATTTTCATAGCTCCCTAAACATGGTGGTCACAGGAAAAAAAAGGAATGATTGTGTGAGAACTTAGCTTTGTTCTATAGCTTTTATTTGCATTTATAAATATTCCCATGATAGATGTCAGTCTAAAGGACCCTTTATTTAAAAGAAACCCAAATGAAAGTGGACCAGCAATATGTCTGGGATTTTGAACTGTCCAGACCAGTCTAAATTCATGAGTCTAAATTCCCAGTCCTGGGCCCTATTTAAATACTGCTTGAATTTGCACTGTCCTTTACACAGATCTTTGAAAAAAGCAGCTGTCTTGGAAGAAACTATTCCCAACTTTCCACTTGCCTGCCTTCAACAGCATCCAATGCAATACCAGTTAAGGGAGTGCGGTGGTCAGGGCTGGTGGTGGTGGGCATATTATAGTGACCTTTGAGAAAAAAGGCAAAGAACACTTTATCTGAGGTCCCTTTGAGCTTCTATAGTGAACCACTCTAGCCCAGGTGACTTAAAAGCAACATGAATCTCAGATCTTTATACCCTAGAGACAACAAGTATTAAGATCAAGAACCTGGCAGATTTGGTGTCAGGTGAGAAGCTCCTTTCTCAAGATCACATCTCAGGGTATCCTCGTAGGGTGGAAAGGGCAGAAAAGCTAGTTTGGGTGTATTCATAAAGATACTAATTCCTGTCACCGTCTTGACCTATTACCTCCCAAAGGCTCCATTTCCTAAGACCTTGGGGGTTAGGATTTCAACACATGAATGTGAGGTTACAATATGCCCCCAGAACAAGCTTCAAATAGGATCGAAAAGACTGCAGGGCAATGTGCTCAGTACCATGTTTGACAGTTTCTACCAGTGCTCAGCCATTAGGCCATTGCTTATTAAGGTAGACCAAGAGCTCAAGACATTGAGAAGTCAAGATTTTCCCATCAGAGTCCTCGTCACACTCAAATCATATTAGATGGCTTGGAGAAAGGTTTCTTCCTACAAACTGTAAAGGGAAATGATTTCTGACTTGAAGTAGCTACTAGAAAATAGAAAATATAAAGGGGGAAGTTTCCAAGGCTTGAGATAACGATCACATTTCTCCAGGGGAGGATGGCTTTGTGAGCTATAAATGGATGCTCCCTCCAAGTGTCACTCATGATATCATTTAGCTCTTGACGGTTTTCACTCTTGAAGGAAAATGAGGATGACAAACAGATACAGGCAGTCTTGTGAAGAGTCCAGAAATGATGTGTTTCCAGCTCCCGAGAAGTATTGAAGTGACTGCACAAGTGTGGTCCACTCCCTGCCACCTGGCCAAGTGACTTGTGGAGTCAATCAATCACAGGCTGGAGAAGGTAAAAGCCAATCATCTTCTGAAGAGATGGAGACATCTTATCCACTTCGGACTCCTGGCGAGAGCTGGCTGGTTTTTTATACAAAAGCAGTAGCCCAGCAGAGTCTTTTGTTAGAGATACTGTATATATTAAATAACCTGGATTCATCTGTGTCACACACAATTACATTGTACTATAATAATAACAATAATAAATTATTGATAATATTAATAAATAGCAATGTAATAGTAAATACATGTTTCTATTTAAGAATATACGGCTCATAGCCACTGAAATACACTAACTCTGTGATTCCAATCAGGATTATTAATGATGTGCCATGCTTCCCCTCCACTGATTAGCATCCTTTTTCATTCACTCTCATCTACACTGAAGTGCCAGAGAATAGAATGTGGCATTTAGTAAAGTTCCTGAAGTCTTGCTAATACAAATCCAACATTTAGCACGGATCATTCTAATGAACTCTGCTTGTTCTGGGTCCTAAATTCCATATGTTTCTTTGCCTCTCTTCTCTGGAAGCTCCTGCAGAGACCACGGAAAGGTTTGTTACACTAGGCATTTATTCATAATCTAGAAAACTATAGTCTAGGAAAATTAGATAAGGCGGTATCGTAAGTATGATGCGGAATACAGCAACTGAACCAAGTTAGGAAAGTGGAAAGTGCTGAGAGAGTTGAGGATAACTTGACTCCGGGATGAGTTTTTTGTCGAAATCACGGCAAGAAACACTGCTGGTCCAGAAGTCTCTGGGCACCAGGGGGAAAGTCTATATGTAAGATGCAAGATCAATTGTGGGCATTTGGAAGTCATCAATGGCGACAAAGAGTTTTGCTTCCATGAGTCTTAAATTCCTGAGGCAGTGGGGACAGGGCTGATAGGTGAGTGCTAGCACCCAGAAAACTTAAGCATGAACTTGATAAGTTCTGTATAGGATCTGAAAAGATAAGCTCTCTCCAAAATCAGCCTCACATGGTGTGGAATCATTTGTCTTTGGGCCAAGCCATGTTGTTCCTGCCTTTGGCACACTCACTAAGGGTAGGGCCCAAAGTACAAAGTATGTATGGAATAGATAGGTGATTACATTGTCATGCTAGGAACTAAACCTCCATAAATGGATGCCATATAATATAGTGTTTATGGGTTATGAGTGCAAAAGTAGTTGCCTTCCAACAACTACCTATCAGCAGGTAGCCTCACATCTATAGTGATTATATTATATTATAATTTCCATATATGTGTGATCATGATGTAGAAAATGATAGAACTCTAAGTACTCACAAGACACACTAAGGGATACTAATAAGGATGCACATTTTGGCTTTGCACAATTGTAAAACTAGTTTGACCATTTTTGAGGAAATCAGCTGGTGAGTTTATTTATTTCTAGCACCTGGTCAATTCAGTCAAAAAAAAATGTCAAAAATTCTGTGATGGAATCGACAGATGTTGGACTGACCGACAGACTGTCAGATTCCATCAAAGCAGTAGGACCATTTGTGCTTGTTAGACACATTTCAGACCCAATATAGAAAAAGAGAATTTGGAGAATTAGCACTGGAGAGAGCTCTTCGAGGGGCATTTGACCCAGAGAGTAGGTAGGAATCAGCAGGCTCTACCGCCACATTAATGACAGTAAATTCAAGTTACAGCAATCCTCCAAACATTCCACAAACCAACCCTATTGGAGATAAATCAGTGCTATTGACAGCAACCATCTTGAGCCCCTTATGCGGTTCACTGTTGTGACCAAGTCTGCATTGTCTATGGGCTAGGGCATTTGGGAGACCAGCTTTGATGCTCCTATTTGATCATAAATGAATCCCATGAGTGTGGTGTTAAAAAGTATGGGTAGCATACGGTTAAATTTTTGGTCATGGTACTTTTAGCATTTAAAGCATTAGGTAGGAAAACATCCATTTAAAAATATTTCCAGTCATTTCTTTTTTTCACATGGTAATTCATTACAGCCAGAAATAAGGTTATTGGAATAAAAATTAAAAACATACAGGGAACTAAATAGGTTAGATATTTCCAGGCTTCAATTTCTAGTAACTGGACCCAGTGTCTGCTATTTGGCCTATGGGGGAAGAACAATTAAAAAAAAAAAAAAAAGAACGTCAGAACGACGGGGGCAAGCCTCACGTGGACCCCTGCATCCAAGAGGCATGTGCAACTGTATAAAGTCCTTTATATTAGAGACCAAAAGGGTTGCCAGCCTCTCCCACGGCCCTAAGTTAACACTTGTCTTTGTGCGGCTCACTCTCTTCTGAACTTGAAATCCAATTGGCCAACAATTAAAGCCAATTAGCACACGAGGAAAATAAACTAAAGGCTCTCTCCTCTTGTGCTTTCTGTGGCCGGTCGAAAGCTGGTTAGCTCAAGGCATTAGCAGCGCTGCGTGGCAGGCCAGGCATATGACGGAGACTAGTTGGCTTAAAGTATTAGAAGAGTAGGGCAGCGGCTGGCCCGACCGAACTGTTTTATTCTGAGCTAACAGCTGCCAAACATTCTTGACAGGAGATGAGGCAGATGTCCAAGGACAATCAAAGAGAGAAGAAAGTCTAAGCCAACGTTTGCCTATCTCATATTCTCTGCTTGATCCTCAGCCTCAAAGACAATCCACAGCTGTTGCACTTCAAGGTCTAAACGCTGATCCCAACTCCCAGCCTGGCCCCTCACCCTGCTTACTCTGAGGACACTGATCAGCTTTCTTACCTCCCCCACCCCACCCCACCCCACCCCGCCTCCATCTCCTCTTCTCATTGGAGTAAGAATGTCTTTGGGGTGATTTTTTTTTTTTTTTTTTTTTTTTTTTTTTTTTTTTTTTTTTTAAATTTCTGAGTACTCAAGGTTGTCACGTCAAAATTCCATAGTGTGTGAAAATCATAGGATTTCAGTCTGGAAAATGAAACCAAACCAACCACACAAACAAACCAAAAACAACTCTCTACAGGTGGACCTTAAATGCATTAGCTTAGCCGAAGACAAGGTATGTTGTTGCCAAGGCACCATGCTCTTAAAAGCAAGAAATCATTAATTCGGATACAAAGGAGAGTGGGCTGATCTATGCGGAATCTAAGTATTATACAGAGGCAAGCTCCAGGTGTAGGGTCTGGGGGTTTAATAGAGCAGACATGAGGATGGAAATTGGAGTACAGATGTCATGGATAAAGAGACATAAAATGCATCTGTACTGAACACACTTACTAAGACATAGGCATGTTATCTCTCTCGGGGGCATAGGCTGGGGGACTTGATTTCCCATCAGTACTAAGAAGCATTTCATGCCCTATCGTTTAGTGATATGCTCATTTGCGGGACGCCTTTATGGTTGTACTTTCCTCAGCACGGCAGAAATAAGCAACTCTCTCATGAAAAACATCTGAGGCACATGTCTCCTCAGACAGGGTGCAAGGAACCCATGTCACTGTCCAAAACATCATATATACCATCATCCTACACATGGGGAACAATGGGAGACTTTTATGTCTTCCAAGTTTTCTATGACCCATTGTCTTCTGTAAGAAATGATCACTAATCACACTGAATTACAGTGTACTGACTAACACATTAAACCTAAACCACCCTTGCCCCACCCCTAGCCAAGAACCTTGATGGAAACAAGTGATATAATGAAAATTAGCATTCCCCAGGGCAAGACATAGTAGGTGCTCAGTGTAGTCACTGAACAAATGAATTTGTATTGGATACACTTTATCATCTGCCCCATTCATTGCAAACACACACAGAGAGGGCTTTGGGAAGATGTCTCTGTCAACAAGCACTTCCTGTGCTAGCATAAAGACTTCAGGGTGATCCCTAGCATCCATGTGAGGAAGCTGGGCATGGTAGTACCTGCCTGTAATCTCAGCCTATGTGAAAGGGAGGCAGAAAGTTCTCTGGGGGCTTGCTGGGCCAGCCAGTCTAGCCAAATGGGTGAGATCCAGGCTAGTGGAAGGTCCTGTCCCAACAAGTTGACAGAGTCCACCTCCAGCTTCATGTACCAGCACACACATGCACCCCCAATACACGTGAATAACACACATACACACACCAAAAAAAAAAAAAAAAGGCTCACAATAATATGGTGGTGATTAAGTCACAGGTAGAAACAGTAAGAGCTGTATTTTTAGCCATTACCTGAAAACAACTCAATATGAAGTTTCTTGATAAAAACTAATTAGTTTGGCATGCTTTTATTTCAACCAAAAAATATCTATTTAAAAATAAGTATTAGAATTAGACAAAGCTTTAAAGATTGCCTCTATTTATGCGCTGACAACTAATTACAGGGATAACTTTCACACACACTATGATTGCAGGTGCAAATATTTAATTGTTTGTGCAAGCCAGGTGGTGAGGGCGCTACTTAACTGCGTGTTCAATTGTGTCTGCTCTACTCGGGCCTGCAATTAGTTGTGGGTGCTAAAACCAGAGACCTAGCCGAGGCTCTATTAAAATCAAGCCTGTATATTTCAGTCTTTTATCTGGGAGGGGGAAGGGTTGTTCAGTTTACATTGACTTTAGCTGCTCCTAGCTGGGGCTCGAGGGAGTCACTTTCAGCCAGTGAGGGAGCCAAGGGCAGCTGGATGTTGGCTGATAAGAATTGGACACACCTGCAAAGAAAGTGGCCACCATTTAGAGATTTTACTAAACTAAGGTCTCTACAAAAAGGCACACGGCTTGGTTATTCTAAAGGTACTTGAAGATCATGTAGCGAGGTTTTCCCATGTGATCAGGAAGGAAGAAAGACTGGCCTGGGCATAATGACAGCCTATTGTCGACAGAGCAAGGCTACATTCTTTGTAATATACATCTTGGGATATGTAGAGATAATCCAAGAAGTGAGCCTAGCATTAGGGAAGTGAGAGGTTCTACCAGTAGATAGGCAGGCAACTGTTAGAACTGCCTGATCTAGATTTACAGGGGGTGGGGGGACTTTCGGCCCTACCTAGTAGCTCCCGGCTTTTGCTCTAGCTAGAGATGAGCTCAGTGAGAGACCCTCAAATTCAGAAGAAGAAATAGTCAGCTCACAAGATCCTTCCTATTTGTGTTAAGATGGGGTGGAATTCATTTTGTTTGGAATGAATTTTCTTCACCTGGTCTTCTCCCTTAGATGAGAAAGGTCATTGGAGGGATGCTCTTGAAGAGGGTAGTTAGACTGTCCTCTCTCTGTGTCCTTCTTTTGCTTCTAACTACCACTAAGTAAGCAGTTGTCTCTACCACCTGCTACCACTGGGAGATACTGCTCAAAGACAGGCTCAAAATAAGAAGGCCAATTGACTCTGAACTGAAATCTCTGAGGCTATGAGTGGAAATGAACTTTTTCTCTTGGTAAGTTGGCTATCCAGGTATTTGTTACAGTAACTGAACACTGACTAACATTCGTGAGGACCTCTGCTACGAAGTAGACCCTTGAGGTCATAGGTAGTATTTCCAATTCACTGTGAAATCTGAGAAGCTAACATCTCCCCAAACAGCCCTTTCCTTTGCCAATGATTCTCTCCATGTTCCCACTGCTATCCTTTGGAGAATGAGAATACTTTTGTTCTGGGTGCTCAGTGGTGACAAAGTCAGGCCTATTCTGAAATGCTCTGAGAGCTAGTGGGAACCCAACATTCCACTGGTCTACAACAACAATATTCTTTTTAAATTTACAAAATTGTGGGGGTGGTTGTCTGTGCTGTACCCCTGAAGCACCCCCCACCCCCCACCCCCGCCAGCAGGCAGCAGGTAACTGCTAGGTACCTTCCCTCCTCCAGGGGGCATGGCCAAGGGGGGGGGCCCTTAAGACCTGGAATGCATACGTGCTCACTTTCTTGGCTACCTCATGGTCATGGATGCTGAATGCTGCAGACCAAGGTAGAGTTCTCCAGAGAACCACATTGGACCATGCCTCACCCCACCTGGACCCCGCGACCAACTCCCTTTTGCTTGTTGTAAGTTAACCCAAAATAAACTCCTTTGGTTATCAGATAAACTCTGTGGAATTGCTTCATTATAAAATCATCACTGTGACTATTTATTAAGAAATTTACATGGCCCAGCCTTGTGTATGCTCAGTGCTTTGCTTATACATTGTCCTTTAAGGTGTGTGTGTGTGACTAACAGCAGCAATATTCTTGAACATTTGAAGTTAGTAAAGAGATCGGTATCTTCTACACAGCTGGGAGCATGGTGCCTCCCCCACATCTCAGTCACAGTCTCCTGTCTCCTTCCCACTTCCCTTGAGCTCCTGTTCCCTGGCATCCCACTTCCTATGGCTGTTTTGTTGTTGTTCTTGTTGTTCCATGCTGATAGGAGCATGGGCCATCCTTTCCCATGATTTCTCCAAAGTCTACACTTGCCCGTGGCATTGTATGATGACATTTTTTTTCACAAATGGGAAAGAAAGGGTTGATCAGAAGTAGGGCAAATGATGTAAGTATTGGGTCCTTGGCACCAACAGTTGACTAGTTTCTTTTACCTCCTAGATTGGAGACAGAATAACTCTCTGACAAACTGAAGGAGGCACCCAGATAGACTCTTCCAGCTTCCATGAATATGCACCCCTGTGAATGCAGACGATGAAGTTGTATTGCAATGTCTCGAGCTTCTACATCTTTGCTAGACAGTCCAATTAAAATTAGTCAAAGAATGACTAGATAAAGTTAAAAATAAAACCACACTCCCAGACAACCTATCTGTTGGAATGTTGGCTCACTGAAAACCTCGGTGCGATTTACATTACTCTTCCTTAGTTTGTAGGATAGTCTGCAGACTGTTATTATTATTATTATGTGTGTGATCAAAATAGAACTAGACAAATAAGTATTTATGTCACACCTTTTCTGTTTTTGAGAGATGAGCCTCAGTGTGTTGTTACGTGTATAGCAAAATAATTCAAAACTCCAGTTCTTATCATACATACTGTGTTATTTCTCTATTGATTAGTTCTACTACAGGAGATCACAACGTGTCTGGTGACAGCCAGTCTTCACACAGGGATCATGACAGGAAACTGAAGTTGGCAATAATGCCCAGATAATGCAGGGTTCATTCACTCACCCAAAGTTTGAGATCCACATATCCCTGTAAATTCATCTCTCAGGCACTTCTCTTCCCGTGTGGATAGGTAAACTCCAACTGTTTGGGTGGGAGCTCCACCTTAACCCTTGGCACCCTGGCATCCAAATACCCAAAGCGTCTACAATGTTCTGGTGGAAGATCCACTTCAACTCCCCTCCTCCATCTTTTTCCCCAAACCTGCCCCTTAAAAGCATACCAAACACAGCTCCTCCCGCAGAGAAGCTCAAGACCACTCCCATAGGGTACATAAACTGCATCCCAGAAAACAGACACATGGTTTTCTGATCTCTCCTCCTTGTCTCCTCTCTGGGGAGCTGAAGAATCGCCTGGGAATGCTTTACCCATTAAACCCGGGCTTTTCTAATTCAGTCTGATTTGGATTGCTGCGTCAGCAGAGAGGCATATCAGGGTGAGAAAAACTTATCACCCACCTCAAGAGGAAGGTTTGCAGCCATCATTGTTATCCTTTAGATTGCGGGATGAGATCCCAGAATGAGGTCATCTAAGCATGGGACAGACTCAAGCCATGATAGAAAATCACTCCATTCTTAGAAAGATGCCAAGGAAATGAGAAAACAACGCATTTCAACTCTAGGTTAATGTAAACGGTCTTGAGAACAATAACATTTAATTGTTTTAAAGTTTGTAAAATGAAATGCAGTAACTCTTGAAATCTCTCTCTCTCTCTCTCCCCTACACACACACACACACACACACACACACACACACACACACACACACACACCCCGCAGCGTATTTTCCCTTAGTTCCCAGGGTGGCGTTCATTTTGTTAAGAATGGCTCTAAATCTAGAAGTGAAGAAGAGAAGTAAGGAGGAACTAATGAAGACTGAGGTGCTGCCCTCTCTGGGTGTCTCACCAAACCCAGCCTCCATGCCGGGGCTCAGGATCCGGTTCTGCCCACTGAGAAATTGTTGAGTGTTCTGACCTATCCCCACTTCTTCTGGATGCCCCTTCTTTCAACAACATGAGTTTTCGGTGCTGCTTGGACTGCTAGGATGGGATGGGACTGAGACTTTGCTCATTGTGAACCCCATGACTTCGTGCAGAAATCAAGGCTGGGGGGACTTCTGAACTGTAAAGCAAGGTGACATCCATGTTTTAGCATGTTCTAGATTCTCATTCTGGCTACATTCTATTACTTTCCACAGTAATGTCAGCATTGACACCTACTTGCTTTATTGTCTTTCTAGAAAATACTTTATCTCCTAGCGATAAGCAGGTATATTATATGTGCAACTTGATTTTGATAATGTATAGATGGATATTAGACCCTGGTTTGACCTTCATCATGGAACCTTTTGTATTTTGCATTTCCAATGACCAGGACTTCCCCTACTGTAAAAGTATGAATTTTATAATATCTGTGGAAAAGTGACAGATGGGAATGGATTAACAGACAGTTGAATGAATTCTGAGAGCTTCACACGTGGGGCTTGGGTCTTATTTCCTCAGTATCCAGTGCATCTGTAGCTGAATCCATTGAATAAGAGGTCAAGACTAGTTACAAAAGTGACTATTTGCTTCTGCAAACTTCAACTGATATAAGTCGGTTAGTATAACACGTACTCATAACAAGTGAATAAAATATACTTTTACCCTCTTTTTCAGAAAAAAAAATTGAAGTAGTAACACCATGGTTAACTGGCAATGGGATTCCTTTTCCTATGTTACTCTCAAATTCATCCTCTCTGTATATCCATGCCTGAATGTAAAGCCTTGACTCCAACAGTGCTTGCCTTTCCAGAAACTACCTCATAGAAAGGATTTTAGTAGAAAACTTTGTCTTTTTTTTTTTTTTAAATAGTATTTAAACAAGTCAGTGGACTGAGTCAGAACGTGGAATTCGTCAAGATCATACTCTCAGGTATGGGCCTCAGTTTCCTCATTAGTCAAGGCTGTGTTGATAGTTTTTAAAGTAAGTGCAGAGTTTTGAAAGCAGTTGGTGAGGCTTATGGAGCAGTGCATACTTGGTAAGCAAGAAGATGGGAGCGAGTGCTTGGGTGGAAAGGCTGGAGCAAAGACAGATAGAGCTCACACATGTCTTCAGTGCAGAGCTCCAGAAAGCAGCCAGGGTCCAGATGTCAGCTACAGCTTCTGCTGTGTGAATCTGTGGCAGCAGCCTGTCAAATTAAGAGCACACTCAAGATAAAAGTGCCTATGAGGGACACTCAGCTGGTGGGAACCACTCCTGCCCAGGTTACACAGCTTTAAAAGCACATGCCATTGGACACATCTGAAGACTCCATTTTTTTTAATGATCTCAGATGAAATGCTAACTTGCAAGGGGGAGCCCTCTTCTCTGCTCAGAGAGGCCCTGGATACACCCCTTGCTTATACTGCCCAGTCTCTGTGTCCTGGCCTGCATGGAGCTATGGAGAGTATCCTGAACATGAATAATAGTGCAAATAAAATGCATTGATGGGCAAATGGGAAGAGCATGTTTATCCCAAAGTTAAATTGAAAGGCCTTTACTTCTTATTTGAAATGATGCCCCATTTAGTCCCCCCCCACCCCCCGCAACTGGAGAACTACAGAGAATATTCTTTCTTTTTCTCTTTTTAAACCTCCATTTATTTATTGTGTATGTTTTATTGGTGGGCACAAACAGGCCATGGTATGCACATGTAGAGGTCACAAAGCAAATTCTACAAATGCTTGTCTTTTACTATGTGTCTCAGGGATCAAACTCAGGTCCTCAGGCTCGGCGGCAAGTCCCTTCACCCACAGAGCCATCTTGCCGCTTCCTTTCTCTTACCCTCTCACTATTTCCTTCCAGGTCCCTGTATTTTTATTTCCTAGTTTCCAAATTCGCGCTCTCCGTTTGTAGAATTTCTTTTACTTTAAAGTAGGATGGTGTTGTATGAGCAGATCTCCAAGTCAAACAGGAGAGGAAATGGTCATTGCCTTGGCTGCGACTGGGTTCCTAGAGCGAGTCTGTGGTTTTAACAGGAAATAACCACAGCTTTTCAGTAGCTCATGTTGCCCCAGAGTGGAATGGTATAGTGAAGCCCTGCATGGTGGCAGTGAGATGGAGCACACCGAAGCTGTCTGTCCTTCCATCCCTTCAACATTCCAAAAAATCCAGAGATGAAGAACAGAGATGCTCAGCCTTTGCGATAAAGACCATCAAAGTAGGAAGAAAAGGGAACCCTAAAAAAAAAAAAACTACAGATATTCTCCTGTCTTGTACCTGGCTCCCCACATTTCCAGATAAATCTACAAAGGCAGGGGAAAGGATGAGGTGAGAGAAGAAGAGAAAAAAAGAGGGGAGAGAAGGAAGAGGAGAGAAGAGAAGGGGGTGAAAGAGAGGAGATGGCAGAGAGGAGATGGGGAGAGGAGGAGGGGCAGAGAGGAGAGGAGGAGGAGCAGAGGAGAGGGCAGAGAGGAAAGGAGGAGGAGCAGAGGAGACAGGGAGAGGAGGAGGAGCAGAGGAGACAGGGAGAGGAGAGGGGGAGAGAAGAATAGAGTTGAGAGAGGGGGAGAGAGAAGAAGGAAGAGAGAAAAGAAGGGAGAGGGGAGAGAGGAGAGAAGAAAAGAGAGAGGAGAGGGAAGGAGGGAGAGGGGAGAGGGAAGGAGGGAGAGGGGAGAGGGAAGGAGGAAGAGGGGAGAGAGGAGAGGGAAGGAGGGAGAGGGGAGAGGGGAGGGAGGGGGAGGGACAAGGGAGAGGGCAGCTGAACCTGGCACCTGTTTCAAATGTACAACGACTAAGGAAGAAAAAAAAAGAGTCTAATCATGTCATTTTCCAAAATAAAGATTAGAAATATGATCAAAAACCAAAATGATGGGAGACAACCAGCCCCCAATTTCTGACAAGACCTTGGCACCATTAACCCTGGTATTTATTGCTCCTTTTAAGTACCATGTGACATAGCACTTTCCCAGCCTTCATTGCAAAATGTCCGCATAATTCATATGCCTAGCATTCTGCCCTGGCTTTCCGCGCATATTTTACTAGGTTGGAGACTGTTTGTGTGTTTGCTATACGTCAGTTGACACCTCTGTAAAATCTTTATATTGAACGCCATTGGCAACCATATGCCAAACAATTGCATTGCCGTTTGTAATGTTTGTGGGTGCTGTTCTCCTGTAAGCTTAAGGAGGAAAGGCTTAAACCCCTTCTAATGCCCATCTTCAGTGGTGTCGTTCAGAAGAACTTGCAGCCTGTCGTTCTTGTTCTTTTTGTCCATTAAAGGCCTTCACTGATTAAAGAAAAGGCCTCCTACCTCTGGCTGATGCCATTGCTCACAGTGAGAGTCTCCAGGATCTGCTCTGCAACTTACATTTAGATTCTCAGGGACTTGGACAGTACCTCTCTTCCCACAGTGTCCAAAGATACTGTTTATTTTAATAAACCATCCTTCCTGCTTCCCTGGGAAAAGATCTGAAGCTGTTTACAAAAGAGGGGATTAAATGATGAGGTGGAGCCTGGAGAGATGCGTCAGCAGTTAAGAGTGCTCGGAGCTCTTGCAGAGGACCTGGGTTTGGTTCCCAGCACCCATGTGACAGATCACAACTGGACTGTGACTCCAGTCCCAGGGGTCCGACACCCTTTTCTGACTTCTGCTAGCACCAGGAACTCACATGATACACATACATGCAAGCAAATATATACATATATATTATATATGTATATATATATATATATATATATATATATTTAAATCTAAAGAAAAGAATTTTAAATGGCGTGAATAAGATCACAGATATCCAAAACTGTGTGGTAGACGGGGTCAAAACTGATTCCTAGAAAGTAGATATTTCTCCCCCTACCTCTTCTCCTCCTTTTCACCCCCCACCTCTCCTCCCATACATTCTGTTTTATCCACCATCCTCCTTTCTTTCCCCTTCTCCGTGTGGCTCTCTCCTTTCTTCTTTTCCTTCTCTTCTTTCCTCCCTCTCTTTCTTCTTTTTTTGTGTCAGGAGTAGAAACTCAGCCTTCCCACAGGCTAGGGGAGCTCTCTCCCGTTGAGCTCCACCCCACAGGTAGATAGATATGTTCCCATGAGCCTTTGAACTGACCAGACAGAAGGCTGCAAATACTGAGGAGATTACACCTGCTGCATTAAAAAAAATGTGAGTTTGGATCACATTGAATTCTACTAATTTGAAATGTTTGCAACCAATTTATGGGCAAAATCCAGCCCTTTCTTTTGAAACAGTTTAATTTATTGCATAACTGATGTACCAAGAAATTCTGTATCTAAAGTTACAGAAAAATATAGGCAAATAATAAAAATATAACAAATTGGATTTATGACAGCTAATTAATAATGCAACTTCATGAATCACTGGTGTATGTACAAACATATGCATAATGTCTGTTTTATCTTCTTCAGCAGTGAGGGACTCTGTATGCATCCAGCCCCTCCATCTCTGTGACATGGGGACTGCCTGACAGCCAGACCATACACCCTGTTCCTGGTGTGAACACTGTAGGGATGGGCTTGTGATGCAAATCAGGCCTATGAATGCCAAGTTTCTGACCAGCTCCATTCAGTCTTCTGCATATCAAGTGTCCAAGGGCCTCTAGCTCTGGAGAATCCTGATACTGGAAATAGTAATTCACATGCATCTTCTGCATCTCTAACCACTCAAAAGAAATTCAGATATACAAAGCAAATCTATATATTTAAGAAAAAAATTGTCAGTAAGTTGAAACTAAAAGGAATTTCCATTTAATTTTCTGTTTAAAATTTTAATTAACTGGAATTTTAATCCCTGGAGGTTCTCAATTAATTTAGCCTTGATTGCCAAAACTTTTCAAACATTTTGCCTTTTAGAAATAAAATTAATAAAAAAAATTAATGAAATGCTTTCAACAAAAGAAATTATAACATTTCTATTTAAATAAAAATCTATTGGCCTTAATGTGGTACTCAAGTAAGACATGGTCTTTTCAAGCTTTAAAATTCTATGGTGCCAATTGTTATATTAAGTAATAGTCTTCCAGACCTTTTTGTCCCAAATCATCACTTTGATTACATATGTAGACTATGCCCTTTACAATATATTCTAGGGTACTGTATAAATACAAACAACAACAATATCCAGTTGATTGCATGGAGACTAATTTTAAAACAATCACTGTGATGTAAATGACTTTTACTGCAGAATTCCTAGGATCCTTCACTATGTGCAAATGCACAGTAGCAGTATGTGTGACACTTTCTAGATTTCTTCAGCTTTGACAAGTTTCATCTCACATGCCTGGGTTTCCAAGGAAAGCCCAAGAATACAAAGAGACAAGAGAAAGACACTCTGCTTGTCTCACCTGAGAATTTGAGCCTTTCTCCCAGTGTGCCATCTTGCATATATCCGTTGCGCCCTAGGCAGCAATAAGCCATAATCAATCACACCTTGGGCCTGATTTACCTCCTCCAAACCATGAATGGACATTACCTACTTTGGAGCAACTCATGATGCTTTGGCCCTTTTCCGTATACTAAGTGAAGAAGGTTTCTCCTTCCCGGGCATTGCCTTCTGACTTGCTGGACAGTTGTCTTCAGCAGGCAATAGGCACACATTATTTCCAAACCATACAGCTGGACTTCCAAAGGATTAGACAGAGAGAAAAAAACGGGTCAGCCACCAAGGGAGAAAAAATATTTAGAAATATTGTAGACTGAGGAGATGGTTCAGTTGGCAAAGCCCCTGTTGCATGGGGACCAGGGTCCAGATGTACAGCACCTCTGTAAAATTACAAAATGGTGATGAGCAATTGTAATCAGAGTGTTGAGGAGGTGGGACAGATCTTTGGAGCTCCCTGGCTACTCTTCTGGAAGAATCAGCGATTTAATCATTCAGTGAGAGACACCGTATCAAAAATAATGTGGAGAATGATTCAAGAAGACTCCCTTGTCAGCCTTTATTCCTCACATACGTGTGCTCAGGCACTTGCACCAACACAAGCATGCACACACATGTGTGCCTACATGCACAAACATGAGAATGTACTGTATTTGATCATAAGCATGCCAGAAACATAACTTACATGTGCTGGTAGTTATTCCTTAAAAAATGCCCAGTGGTCCATGAAAGAAATACCACACACAGTATGTCTGGTAGTCGTATCATATGAAAATTGGAGCGTGGGGTTGGGGACGAGCTCAGCTTTAAGAGCACATACTATTCTTCCAGAGGACCCCAGTTCAGCTCCCAGTACCTACGGCAGGTGGCCCATAGGCATGCAACTGTAGCACCATAGAGTCAAAGGCTGTGCCCTCCACGGGTACCTACATTACAGTACACAGACCATACAGAGAAACACGGCCCTACGCACAATTAAAAGAAAAAAAAATCTTGAAAAACAAAACCGTGTGGACCTGAGCTTTCGGGTGGGAACTGCACACCAACTCACACGAGGGAGGCCTGAGGAGAGGGGATACTGATCTTAGGTACTACACTGTGACCGCTCTGCAGTCCAACTCCAGATTAGGAATTTGACGGTTTAAAAATTCCACTGAAATTGGACTACAAAATATAATAGGTTTAGGCACCTGCTCTAATAACATTGCATAAAAATATCCCAACAGCTTTGGCAGAGTCATATGTTACAGTATCACAGTCAAATTTTACTACATCATTACAAGAATGTTCCATTGGACCATATGATTGGCTATTGTACAGGCACAGGATGCTTATGCTGTAGTACAAACGTAGCATCACATTTCCCTAATAAACGTTTTATGGTATCTCTCTGCACATTAAAAACGACACTAACTGCATTAATACATTTTAATTTACTTTTTTGTTGTAGAACAAGTAACAAACTGGGTACTAATGAGCTCATATTTTCCATTATCCCAAATCACCCTGTTCATATATCCAGGCCATTGCCAATGCCCCCCCCCCAAAAAAAAATAGTGATAGTCTCCATTGTGATACAGTGGCATGCACTGACCCAGAGTGTTTTCTTTCCCTGTTCGTTCATAAACATCATTTCATGTTATAAACAACCATGCAGTGGCATGCACCGGTCCAGGGTATTTTCACCCCTGTCCATTCATAAACATCATGCTATTAACAACACAACTTTAAAATATATTATTTGATTTTTTTTTTGGTACTAAGTGATTTTTTTTTTTTTGCTTAAAACTGTACTTTTTCTTTGACAGCTTTCCATGTCCCAGTAAACACAGGTGTATTTGTAGCTAAACTACACATTCAAAAGCTAGCTTTCTTGTTGGCCATCTTTGGTGAGGTTGTAAGCTTTTTAGTACCTATTTTCAATTTGGTACCAATGAAGTACCTGGAAGAAATCAAAAAAAATTTTTTTACAAGACATGGATAGTTGTTTTGATAACATTGTGTGGTATTGTCTTAATGAAGCTATTAAATAATTAAGCTTTTTTTGTTCCTTTTATAAATTTAATCACTAATGAGGGGCAAGGTGGCCCTCTGGGTTTTATTCTCAGTTTAGTGTAAATTGACTTATCACGAAGCCCTCCTCACCTAAGCAATCATTTACTCACTATCGAAGTTCCCGGGCATTTGTTTGGAATAGTGGTGATGGTGTGGTGGGTGAGTGGAACAAAATGCTGATTGCATGTGAGGAGAACCGATTTCAGAAATCTGAGAAGGAAAACAGGAGTTGCCCATTGGCCCTGCTTCGCCTGAGATTGGACATTCCTCTACTGTAAACTTCAAACTGCGGTTATCTGAGGCCGGTGTGTGTTTGTGTGGGCGTCTGTCTCACACTTGGACTGGCCAGCCTGCACTCCATACTTGGACAGTGGGGCTTCTATAGGATAAGATAAAGACAACACTGCTGGAGGGGTGACCTCAGCAAATCTCTAAACAAAGTCTTCTGATGCTTAAACATACAGCCATCTGTCACACCTCCCAACCTGTCACTGTTTGCTTTTCCAGCATTAGGCAATCTCAGATTGTGCCTTGAATGTGACCACTGCTGTGCGCGCGCGTGCGCGCGCACACACACACACACACACACACACACACACACACACACACACACACACGCTTACTGACAACTTGGGTGAAAACTCTTGTGTCTAGACGTTCGTAATAATGTTGAATAACCGGTTTCTTCAGATTTTTCTTTCCAGCAAGAATTAGACAGTGGGGAAGCCTACTCTAACACATTCATTATATAATTGTTGCAATTCCCAATGAGATCATTCCGAAGACGCCATCTTGACAGGTATAAAATCGTGACTGTTCCATCAGAAGAGCGTATGGCCAGTAATGTTAGCAGGTCTCTGTGTAACTTAGATAGCTGCAGGATGACTTTGGGCATTTTTTTTGTCCTACATTTTCTGGACATGCATAAAGCCGTGTCAATGAAGGAAGCATATGCGTAAGAAAGAGTCACCTTTAGCACCTACCCCAGAAGGAAACAATCAGGATAATTTACATTTATTGATAACTTACTCTGTTCTGGTTCTTGTTCAAGGAGGTTTGCATTGAAACAAACAATCCCCAAGTCAACCTCTCTAGGACTTTAGTTTGTCCAGAGACACAGTCATACTCTGTTGTCCAGGTCCCTTGCCCTACACTCTCGGGCTCAAATATACATGAAGTTCTATAAGCAGGCATTGCAGGCAGGTGCCACCCAGGCCAGCTTCTCTAGCCGTTGTCTTTATCCTTTTTGCAAATGATGAAGCTGAGCCATTAAAAAGTGAAGTGCCTTTGCCAGGTTAGAAAAGCTGAGCTTCAGGCTGGTGAGATGAACAGCAGGTAGAGGATCTTGTTCCCAAACTTGATGACCCCAGTCAACCTCTGTGGCCTATGTTGTAAAGGGACAGACTTTTGACCCCTGCAAGCTATTCTCTAACCTCTATACACACTTCAAAGTATGTGTGCTCCTGTATCCGTGCACATACATGTGGGAGCCCACAAAGGTTTCCTAGTGAGATCTGAGCTTGCTTTACACAGCAGGGTTGCATTTGGGGATGACTTGACCATATGCATGGTCACCAGGTGTTTGGGATGGTCTGCACTTGGCTGTGCTCTGGGGAGGTCTTTTGCTCTGTCCCTTGGCATTCATTTAAAAGTCCTTTAGCAGAGACAGAGGGGCTAGTGAGTTTTGACCCAAGCCTTCCCAAGGCTATCCTATGTTTCTAACTGTCTCTCTCCTCTCTATTTCTATCTAAATATTTCTCACTTCTCCATGTTCAAGAGTACTCTGGGGAAAAAGTGGGGGCAGGACACACACACATGCATACACTCACACATATAGAATAAATAAATATGTAAATAACTAAATGGTTTCAAAAATTAAAAACATGAGAGCTGAGATTTGAACTCAGTTACTCTCATGAGCCTTGGCTCTTGGGCTCTACATAATAGCCAGTCCAAATACTTTCTAGGAGGTTGATTTTGGTGCAAGAGGATGAATTGCTGTTCTCAGGAATTATAGGATCTCTCGTCTTCATCAGTCACTTTGACCTCCAGAATTCCAGCATCAAGCTACAGCTCAGGAAGGGGTCACAGGATTATGAATTGATGGCGTTGGATCAGACTAATGGGCTACCAAACAGAGAAAGGCATTTTTCAGCCTCATAAATTTCTTTCTTAGATGATCCAGTCATCCATCCATCCACCCACCCACCCACCCATTCATCCATCCATTCACCCATCCATCCATCCATCCACCCACCCACCCATCCATCCACCCACCTACTCATTCATCCACCCACCCACCCACCCACCCAACCATCCATCCACTCACCTACTCATTCATCCACCCACCCATCCACCCACCCACCCACCCATCCATCCACCCACCTACTCATCCATCCATCCACCCACCCACTCATCCATCCATCTATCTCTCTATCATCTTTTAAGCCACATGTATTCCCTTAGGTCTCTCACTCCCTAGTCATTAAGATACTAGCCAAGACCAACCCACATCCTATTTTAATATAAATAAGCTCACCTGGATTTGACCTGGCACACTCCTTGACCACTTGAAGTTCCATGAACTCTGAGAAAGTCCTGGTATTCATCTGGGCAAAGATTTATAAACAATTCAATTCTCTCTTTGCTTCTCTGCCTCCTTCCCTTCTACCCTTTCTCCCTCCCTCTCAGAAAAGTAGAGAAAATCAAATGAGATAACGTATATGCATCCTGAAGTATAGAGTATTAAATCTGAGATCAATACTTTCTTTGGAAAGAAAACCAAAACCAACCTTAGTTAGAAGTAACCATTGAAATAATTAGGAAAAAAATAGAGATGAATACATTCTTGTTGTATCTTAAGTAGAAATGTAATGTAAGAAAGTATAAAATACATTTCACAATATTAGCAATAAATGAAATCTGAAAATTGTGTATGAGATATAGAAATAATTAAAATACAAATGAATGGAAAGAAATCATTATCTAAAAGGAATTCTAAAAACTTGAGTGCTGGCTGGGGATATAGCTTAGTGGCAGAGTGTTTACCTAGTACACACAAGGCCCTTGGTTTAAGAGAGATAGTGATGGGATGGCAGAGGCAGAGAGAGAGAGAGAGAGAGAGAGAGAGAGAGAGAGAGAGAGAGAGAGAGAGAGAATAAAGTATATAACACAAAACAAAATAGGAAAATACAAAAATTTTTAAGTATAATTAGAAGTAGCCAATAGAAGCATAGTTTTTTTTTTTTTCACACTGGCAATCAAGGAAAAGAAATTATTTTTATTTGAACACAAGTCATCAGAAAGCTATTTTTACATATTACAATGACAGCTGTTGATGGCTAAGGTAAAAAGAACAATCCCCACACTGTTATTAAGTGGGCACTTGTAATCTTAGGACTGCAGAGACAGAGGTAGATGGACAGGGAGCTTTGGGCTAGCCTCAGCTACATAATGAGACTTTTTCTCAAAAAAGAAATAAAAGCATAGATTTGCTTTTTGTCCCCAAAAGATCATTTGGATAAATTAACACAAAGCTTTAAAAATAAGCACATGTATGTTTTCACTTAGTGTTTTTTAGAGCAATTTTGAGAAAAGTAAGAAAGAAAATGCAGGTGTTTTATGATGAGACAGGCAAAATTAATTAAATGTGCAAATATGGAAGACTGTGTGGTAGTTTGAATGAGAAATATTCCCATTGTCTTGGGCATTTGAATACTTAGTTCCAGCTGGTGACACTGTTTGGGCAGTTGTGGCTTTGGTGGATAAAGTGTGTGACTAGGGGTAGTTTTTGAGAGCTTAAGGCCTCCTGGCGCCTCCCAGCTCACTCTCTGTGCTTCCAGCTTGGGATTCAACATGTGGTTTTTCTGATCCTGTCAGCAGGTCTACACACTACTGCTATTATGGACTGGAACCCTCTGTAAACATAAGCTAAATTAATCTCTTTTATAAGTTGCCTTCGTCCTGGTGTTTTATCACAGCAACAGAAAAGTCACTAATACAGATGGCTATAGTCCACTATGTTGAAATTCTAAGAAAGTAAACTAGGTCAGGCATGGTGGCACATGACGTTAATCTCAGTATTCAGGAGTTAGAGACAGGTGGATCTCTGAGTTCAAAACCAGCCTGATTCATGTAGTGAATTCTAGGTCAGCTAGAGCTATATACATAGTAAGACCTTGTCTCAGGGGGGGAGTGGGGGTGGGACAAGAGAAATGGCAAGCATTGAGGAACTCAAAGTGGGTATAAAATGGTATTCTAGAAAACATACAATTGTTATATGTTGATTCAAAAACAATTAAAGTTGTTTAAGGAGATAAAAATGTGACTATTGG